>NC_048308.1:34155934-34174569 GCF_013100865.1 Trachemys scripta elegans | reverse complement strand
TGGGGAGCGGTGCTGGGCAGAGGCCAGTGCCGGGGGTACGTTGGGCACCGGGACTGAGATATTAGATGAGTCTTGGCAGGACAGCTCGGAAGCCGGATGAAGGGCAGCCTCCATAAGGAGAGCCCGCAATCCCACTCTGAGTCCTGGGTCAAAATTTTTTACAAATACAACACTTATCCTTCACATGCGATTCCCCCAAGCACTTGAGGAAGTTGCTATGGGAGTCACTTACAAGCATAGGCCTGTTACAGTCCACGCAGGGCTTAAATCCCGGAGACTGGGGCATGGCCCACCTGGGGCGAAGTCCCTGCTGGGACTAACTTCTAACTACACTTAACAACTACTTAGCACTAACTACTATAAACAAAGGTTTCAGAGTAGCAGCGGTGTTAGTCTGTATCCGCAAAAAGAACAGGAGTACTTGTGGCACCTTAGAGACTAACAAATTTATTAGAGCATAAGCTTTCGTGGACTACAGCCCACTTCTTCGGATGCATCCGAAGAAGTGGGCTGTAGTCCACGAAAGCTTATGCTCTAATAAATTTGTTAGTCTCTAAGGTGCCACAAGTACTCCTGTTCTTTTTGCGGATACAGACTAACACCGCTGCTACTCTGAAACCTTTGTTTATAGTAGTTAGTGCTAAGTAGTTGTTAAGTGTAGTTAGAAGTTAGTCCCAGCAGGGACTTCGCCCCAGGTGGGCCATGCCCCAGTCTCCGGGATTTAAGCCCTGCGTGGACTGTAACAGGCCTATGCTTGTAAGTGACTCCCATAGCAACTTCCTCAAGTGCTTGGGGGAATCGCATGTGAAGGATAAGTGTTGTATTTGTAAAAAATTTTGACCCAGGACTCAGAGTGGGATTGCGGGCTCTCCTTATGGAGGCTGCCCTTCATCCGGCTTCCGAGCTGTCCTGCCAAGACTCATCTAATATCTCAGTCCCGGTGCCCAACGTACCCCCGGCACTGGCCTCTGCCCAGCACCGCTCCCCATCGCCGGTGCCCCAAAAGAAAACAAAGAAGCATGTCTCCCTGGCACTGGGCAAGAGGTGCCATGGGACATCGGGCAAAGGATCCAGTTCAGGCTGCCAGGCCACTCCGGAGCCACGTATACATGCCTGCCCGGTCGGGGCCCTTAGCCCCTTTAAGGATCCACCACAGACTCCCGCGGTAGGGGACCCAAACTCCTAATGGCATCGATGTCTTCCCAAGCTCTCCTGGCACCGAGAGAGCAGAAGCCTCCGCCTGCAGTGTCGGCACTGCAGGAAATGGCAAAGATTTCCTACGAGGGCAAACCAGCCGCTAAAACCACTCGGGGGCAGTGGAGCGCCGCCGATCCCCCGAGACAAGGCAGCACCCTCCACCTCCGTGCCACAAATCTCCAGAGTCACAACCCGGATCCTCTGGGGCTTGCCCTCAGTCACTGGCACCGCAATTGCAGTTCCTGCTGTCTTGACGCAGATCACCTAGGTGAAGGCTCCGGTTTCCATATTACCGGCACTGTTCACCCTCACACTGGTTGTCCTCTCGGCGCAGATCTCGGTCGCCTGTCTGGTGGGAGCGCTCTCTCTCACGGCTCTGGTCCCGCTGGCACCGATCCTCTCACTCCAGGCACTAGTCTTCGGCGGCGACAGTCAGCAGGCAGACGCAGGCATCAAGGGCACCACTGGCATAGAAGGGTAGTTCAGCCCCTTGCCCAGACTCCAACGGCGTGATCGGGCACCCGAGGCCGTGTCTACATTGACGACGTTGCCTTGGCAGCATGGCCAGTGGCCACTGCAATGGCCTTATTGGGGTGCATGGGGCATGCCAGTCATGACGATGCCCCCTTCGCACCACTCATCTGCCACTGCTTTGGAGCAACAGTTAGCAGCACCGACGGCACTGGGCTCGGTGCATGAGTCGTGCTCGGAGGTCAGGTTAGAGGAGACTGCACCCACCCCTAAACCTCCCTCCCCCAGAGGGGACGATGCCCAGAGCCCTCCCCCGGTGGTACAGTAGTCTTCATCCCCGGACAAGGCAGTCATGGGACCCTTCCAGGCCAGCCTGTCGGGATGATTTTAAAGAACACCAAGCCCTGTTTCGACTGGTGGCCGAGAGCTAGAGGTAGAGGAGATGCCCGAGCAGGTGAACACCTTTTTCAATGTCCTCTCAGCCTCTACCCCTGCCCGTGTTGCACTACTAGTGCATGATGTGGTTCTCTGACAAACCCTGTCATCTATCCCTCCCAGCTCCAAAAGGGCTGAAAAGAAGTACTTTGTCCTGGCCAAAGGGTTCGAGTACCTTTTATACCCACCCACCTCCGGGCTCACCAGTTGTCTCTGCAGCCAATGAAAAAGACAAGCAGGGGCACACCAACTCAGCTCCCAAAAATAAAGATGCCAAAAGATGACCTTTTGGGGAGAACTTTATTCAACTGCCAGCCTGCAATTCTGGGTGGTGAATCATCAGGCCCTCTTGGGCAGATACAATTTTAACTTATGGGACTCCCTTTGTAAGTTCAGGGAGTCCCTCCTGCAGAGTTTGATCCAAGAATTTCGCACCCTGGTAGAAGAGGGCACAGTGGTGGCTAGGTGATCCCTCTAAATGGCGTGGGATGTGGCGGACTCAGCAGCTAAGGTGGTCGCGTCGGTGGTGGTTATGAGGCGCAGCTCCTAGTTTCAGACTGCCAGCCTTTCTCAAGAGATGCAGACTTCGATCCAGGACTTCCCATTCGATGGGAACGGTCTCTTTTCTGAACAGATGGATATGAGGCTGGATGGGTTAAAGGCCACTCAGGCCACTCTTTGCTCTCTGGGCATGCACACACCTCAGTCTGGATGGAAGCAGTGCCAGCCACCCCCACTGCCACGGCCTTGGCAGCCATGTTGGGTCGGCAAGGAGAAGGGATAGACACACTAATTTTAGTCGTCGCTGTCCTTCCTCCTCCCCCTCACCAGTGCATCCCGGGGACCAGAAACGCTCATTTTGAAGGTGTGCTCAAGAGTTACGCCCCCGTCAATTTCCTGGATCTACCTTGTTCTTTTCTTGACTGTCTTCATCCCTACCATTCGGCCTGGTTGCTGGTCATCTCAGACCACTGAGTGTTGGTCTTAGTATCTCCAGGCTATCCCCTGCAGTTTTCGGCCACCCCATCCTCCAACCCCCCATCTTCCCCATCCCTCTTTAGGGACCCTTCTCACGAGTAACTCCTCGTTCAAGAAGTCGAGACCCTCCTGCATCTGGGGGCGGTGGAGGAAGTCCCTCAGGACATGAAAGGCAAGGAGTTCTATGCCTTCTACTTCCTAATCCCGAAGGCAAAATGGGGCAACAGACCCATCCTGGACCTGCGTCGCCTCAACAGGTCTCTCTCAAAAAGTTGAAGTTTTCCATGGTCTCCCTGACCTCCATCATTCCCTCCCTGGATCCGGGAGACTGGTACACTGCCATCTATATTCCCAGGTCACAGACGTTTCCTCCGTTTCATAGTGGGCGGCCATGTCGGACCTGATCTCCCATGTAAAGAACTACCCGCTCACCATGGGTCACACCTGCCTGCGGCTGTTGGGCCACATGGCCGCGTGTACATACATGGTCAGCCATGCTCGGCTCCATCTCCGGCCCCTGCAAGCATGGCTGGCATCGGTCTACATTCCCAACAGGCAAGACCTGGACTGTGTAGTCAGGCTGTCGAACCACATTAGGTCGTAACTAGATTAGTGGTTGGACCCAGGTTCGGTGTTGGAGGGAGTCCCCTTTGTGACCCCATCCCCGTCGCTGACCCTGGTCTCCGATGCTTTGGACCTGGGCTGGGGTGCCCACTGGGCGAGCTGAGTACCCAGGGCCCCTGGTTGCGGAACGATCTGGCTCTCCATATCAACATTGGGAAGTTCAGAGTGGTTCGCCTGGCCTGCTAGACTTTCTTCACATTTCTTCACCACTTGAAGGGCAAGGTGGTGCAGGTCCTGATGGACAATACCGCCGCAATGTATTACATCAACAGGCAGAGCGGTGCCAGGTCTTCGGATCTTTGTCAAGAAGCTCTCCGCCTTTGGGATTTTTGTGTGAGGCATGCCATTCATCTGATAGCCGTGCACCTGCCTGGAACCAGGAACATCCTGGTGGATCACCTCAACAGGACTTTCTCATCTCACCACGAGTGGTCGCCCCGTCTGGAGGTGGTCAGTATAATCTTCCAGAGGTAGGGGACTCTTCAGGGGACCTGTTTGTGTCTAAGCAGAACAGAAAATGCCACGTGTTCTGTTCGATCCAGGGAATGGACTGGGGCTCCATGTCAGACGCCTTTCTCATTCCATGGTCGGGGCGCTGATATATGCCTTTCCACCAGTGCCGTTGATTCACAGGGTCCTTGTGAAGATCAAACAAGGCAGTGCAAGAATTATCCTAATAGTCCCTATGTGGCCTCGCCAGCACCAGTTCGGCATGTTGCTGAGCCTTTTGGTATCTGCCCTGCTGCAGTTGCCCCTCTGGCCGGATCTGCTGTCCCAGAACCATGGCATCCGAACCTGGCGGCACTGCACTTGATGGGATGGCTACTGCATGGCTAAGTGCGGACGAATGGGCATGCTGGGCCTGTGTCCAGCAGGTCTTGCTGGGTAGCAGAAAACCCTCCACCAGAGCGACTTACCTGGCCAAATGGAAAAGATTCATGTGCTGGGCCTTGGAATGGTGTATTTGGGCCGATCAGGCCCCACTGCAGGAGACTGGATTATCTGCTGCACCTCAAACTCCAAGGTTTGTCCCTGTCATTGATCAAGGTCCACCTGGCTGCTAACTCAGCTTTCCATCCTCCATTCTAAGGCTCATGACATGACAGCATGGTTTTTGAAAGGTCTGGAGCGTCTCTACCTGCATATCTGGGATCCCATCTGAATCTCGTGCTATCGAGGCTCAGGGGGGGTCTCCCTTTGAGCCTCTGGCTTCCTGCTGTCTCCTGCTTCTCTCCTGGAAGGTCATTCCTGGTTGTGATAACATCAGCCTGCAGGGTGTCCGAGATCAGGGCGCTTACTTCGGAGCCGCCTTATATGGTCTTCTACAAGGATAATGTCAAGCTGTGATCACACCCAGTGTTTCTGCCCAAGGTCGTTTCCCAGTTTCATACTGGCCAGGATATATATTTACCCATCTTCTTTCCAAAGCCTCATGTGTCAGATGAGGAGCGTAGGTTACATACGCGGGATGTCAGAAGGGTGCTGGACTTCTACATAGATAGAACAAAGCTGTTCTATAAGTCAACGCAGTTGTTCGTTGTGGTGGCAAACAGAATGAAAGGTTGCCCGGTGTCTGCTCAGAGGATTTCGTTCTGGATCACGGCCTGCATCTGCTACTGCTATGAGCTGGCGAAAGTGCCTCCACCAGCAATTGTGACTGCACACTTGACTAGGGCACAAGCGTCATCAGAGGCCTTCTTGGCACAGGTACCAATCCAAGAGATCTTAGAGCTGCTACCTGATCATCTGTCCACACATCCACATCTCATTATGCGCTTACCCAGCATGCTTAAGACAATGCTGGCTTTGACAGAGCAGTGCTGCAAGACTGAACGCTGAGCCTATCACCATTGATACTGCTTGTGTGTCACCTAGAATGGAATGGACACGAGCAACACTCGAAGAAAAAAAGTTTACCCACCTTTTTTCATAACTGTTGTTCTTCTAGATGTGTTGCTCATGTCCATTCCATTACCCGTCCTCCTGCCCCTCTGTCGAAGTTATCAGCAAGAAGGAATTGAGAGAGCGTAGGGCTGGCGGTGCCTTATATACCAACGCTTGAGCGCGGCACTCCAGGGGGTGCCACAGCTGGCCCTACAGATACAGCTAAGGCACAAATCTCCAAAGACCACGCACATGAATGCACGCACACACCTAGAATGGAGTGGACATGAGCAACACATCTCGAAGAACAATAGTTATGAAAAAGATGGATAACCATTTTTTTCTCTCTTCCAAGAATGAGGGATTAAAAGTGTCACTTTCAGACTCTTCTCTCTGGCCATACTCCCTAGGAACCTTCTGAAGATGGGGGAGGAGGTAAACTCCTATTCTCATGCCTACCTGAATCACACAGTTGACTTGCTTAAGAAACAATCAAAGGCTGAGAAATTGGTGATGTCTGTATGGGGCAGGTATCTCTGAGGGATGCTTGACTGTATTATGGTAGCACTGTATGTGCCTGTATGTTTGCTAGAGCTCTGTGAATGGCCATTTCTGGGCTCTGGATTAGGAGTGGCACAGTATACTTAGTTTCAGAGTAGCAGCCGTGTTAGTCTGTATCCGCAAAAAGAACAGGAGTACTTGTGGCACCTTAGAGACTAACAAATTTATTAGAGCATAAGCTTTCGTGGACTACAGCCCACTTCTTCGGATGCAATTTGTTAGTCTCTAAGGTGCCACAAGTACTCCTGTTCTTTTTACAGTATGCTTAGTTTGCTCATGTTTGTTTGTGTGTTCCGTAGCTAACAGGAGGGAAGCTAGTCTTCAGTGCTGTTGCCTCACCTTTCCCTACCCCACACAGGGGATAGTTGAAAGTAAAAAAATTACATAACCTATCCATAGACAGCATCTTTATTCCACCCGAAGGTGGAATAGATTTAAAATTTAAATCAAGGCATCATTTGTTTTTTACAAGTCTTTTATCTGTTTGCTGCCTTACTTGTGGTGAGAGCACAGCTAGATTTATTGCTCTGTCACCCTTTAACTCTTTAATGCTTCAGCTGTTGTTGTCATCCCCCAGAGGTTCTCTTGATGCTGAGTGCCTGAAGGCACTACTGTTATGAATCATACTGCATGCTTTGACACTTATGGAGTCTGTGTTGAGCTTTTTTCTAATGCAGTGTAACATTTTTGCAAACCACAAATATCTATAAAACCTTGTATCCCATTTTCCTTGGGGATAGGGACTATCTTTTTGTCCTGCGTTGGTACAGCATCTAATGTAACAGTGTCCTGCACCAGGACAAGGACTCCTATGTGCTATAATAAAGCCAGTAATAAGTAACCCTTTCAAAGAATGTTGAGAGAACAAGCTCTCCTGAGCATCCATGGCTAAGACTAATGAATATGTTCTTCTGGTTTCTACTCAAAATAGGAATAAAGGGATACTATAAAGGTCAAAAGACCCAATATTTACCCTAATCTAAAAGAGTTTAAAGGATTTATTTAAATGTTACTGTATTCTTGATAAAAATCCAACATCTGTAAGGAAAACAAAAAACAGTCCGTGATAGTTACTTGATGACCTATATCATTCATTTTGTACCATTTTTCTGGCATGCATCTGTTGGATGCAGGCAGGATACTGAAACTTCAGTGAGCAAGATTGCTTCTGAAAGAATGAGCTTGTGCCCATTTTTTTTCCCTTTCTGATGTATGAAGAGACTTGAAAGATTTTTACTTTTAGTGTTTTTCTGCTTTTTTTTTTTTTTTTTAAGAAACCGCAATATAAAGTCTGGCTTTCACTGGTTTTGTTGGAGGTATAGCACATTTGTTTAAGCTCTTCCTACCTTAATTGAAGGGCTGAAATTATTTTTTATCATCATTTATCTTAATTCTCTAGTCATTAGTCTTCCAGCCTGGAGAGGATCTACATTTTTAATGTTTGGAGAGAAAAGAAAAGCAAGTCTCACTTGCACACGTAGTCCCTTCCCCCCCCCCCCCCTCAATTTTAGAATTAAGAGAGATCTGTCAGCCTTTCGTTCTCAGAAGGAAGGACACAAGCATGTTTGATTTCTCCATGTTCTTGAACCCAAGCAAGGAACAGTATAAGGGGATTATAAGGATCTCATGGTGGAAACCTGCAAGTTAAAACAAGACTGGTGAATCAAAGACCTACTAGTAATCACACTTCTATATAAACAAGCTTTTGCATGTAGTGAGTTGTTATCGCTGTTTAGTAAGAAGACATTTAGATAAAGAGAAACCTCTGAGAATATTGCTAAACACTATTCTGTTAGGTACCTACTCTGTTGCTAAGTAGTTTAAAAATGGAGGGAGAGAGAGAGGTTCCACAGATGATTTTCCCATAGGTCATGGATGATACATAGTACTTGCAAAAAGAACAGGAGTACTTGTGGCACCTTAGAGACAAGTACTCCTGTTCTTTTTGCGGATACAGACTAACACGGCTGCTACTCTGAAACATAGTACTTGGTTTAACAATCATTAGTAAGTTGTACAGGACAAACTATAATGAATACAAAGACTTTGCCCAAACACTTAAGGGAAGTGTGTTAGGGCACGCTGTGAAATGTCAAAAGGATAACTTTTGAAACTTTAACAAATACAGCTTAAAGAAACAATTTAGGTATTTTCCTAGACGAAGTTTAAAACATGTGATGGGGGGGGAGGGGGAAGAGGAGAGATGGCTTTTATGAAGGAAGGAAATAGCTGTAAAAAATAATTTACGTTGTAGATAAACCCTGTACATCTGTCATAAATCTTAGTTCTTTGTTTTTTCCCCATCACCCTGTTAACAAAAGGCGGAGGAGTTGATAGTCCGAGGTAAAGAAAACTTGATTAATGAGGGTGGGGGGTGAGGACCCTCTGGAAAGCTTAATACTGTGTAGCCACCATAAAGCTGAAACTGAAATTAAATGTTTACTGTTGCAGGAATTATCCGATGTCAGATAATTGAAGGGCAATTAGAAGATGCAGATCAGCAGTTGGAATTCCTTAATGAAATTCAGCAATCAATTGGGAAATCTGGGGTAAAAGACTACTTCACTGAAGTGTTTTGATTCTAATCTGAAGTTGTGGCCTGGTTGAGATTTCTAGAGTTTAACATCTTTATTTTTTCTGGAGCAGAGTATTCTTAATGGAGGATGCTTAACTCAAAAATTTGCTTTTTCAGTCTTTTGGTCAAGCAAAGTTCGTGTTGGCCTGCTAGACGGGGAGTATTTGTTTACTTGGATTTTTTTCTCAGTTTAGATTGAATGGGGAAAAAGGGGCCTGTGGTGTGTGGGTTTTTTTTTTTAAATGGTGGTGTTGACATTGATAAATTTAAATTACTTATGTGCCTAGAATGGCTTATAATTGCACCATATAAATTGAAAAAGAAATGCATTGTATAGCAAATCTTTATGTACACCTTACAGTGATCATTCTTAAAGTTTTCAATTGCATTATATAATTTTTACAATATTCCTAAATTTAGCTTTTGCTGAGATCATTGCATCTAGTTATTGCCTAGAAAATGGTGAAGATTTGTGTGGTGCTAGATAAATAATAAACAAGTAACAAAACTAATATAGTTGGAGTTAAAAAAGATTTTTGTTTTTTTGCAGGAACTGTCTTTCTTGCGTGCAGTTTTAGCTATGAAAAAACATCAAAGACAAGAAGAAGTTATTCATTTGTTGAATGATGTTCTGGATACTCACTTTTCATCATTGCATGGCTTACCTCTTGGCATACAGTACTTTGAAAAACTGAACCCTGATTTCTTGCTGGAAATTGTTAGAGAATATCTTAATTTTTGCCCAACACAGGTTAGTAGTATTAGACCTCTTCCTCTGAAAACTAGAATTTATCGAAGGACTCCATTTTTAATATCATTTAATAGTTACAAGTAGAAGGGATTTTTTTTTTATTTTAGAAGAATCACCAAAAGTATATTTACTTTTCACATGAAGCAAAAATTTGTTTTAAATATTTAGCAGCTTTGTACTGGAATAACTGCTAATTTACATCTCATTTTCTTTATACAAAATGCAGCAGTTATATTTGAGGAGGGGTTAAATGTAAATGCAAGGTACTGTGCATATACAGCAAGGTGCTCTATATACAGTTAATTGATCTATTGTTTTGATCTGGAGAATATAACAGAGTAGAACTCACTTAAATAACTTAATGTGAAGGCTAGATGTTGATCATGTGGTCATTCTTGACCTCTCACACACACGCAGTTTGTTTGCTCAGGATGTTTTCCCACATACATGCATTCATTTCTCTTCTACTTATGTGCAGGTACAAATGTATATAATGGTATTTTAACTCTTTAACCTCAAACAAAAATATAAATTATCCAGATTGTAGGTTATTTTTTTTTTATGGTTGAAGATGGCATCCTGTCATATGGGCTTGACAACAGGAATATTTGACACTCATAACTATTTTCAGGATACCAAGGAAGGGGTCATCAAGCTATTAAGTTAAGATACTGCACCAAGAAAGAGTAAGAAAAAGAGTAACTGAAAATAACTCTTTCAAGTATGTTACAGAGGAAAGATCTTAATTAATTGTTGGGCATTAGCTCAGATATTATACAGTTCCACAGACTTCTAGCATATGTTGACAGTTTGCTATATGACAGTCCTATAATTATTTGCTATGTGTTCTAGTTTCTCAAGAACAGACTGCAAGTTCCATGGTTGTGTGAATGCCTCACAACTGTTCTGGCAAAAATTGCAGTGAAATGACAATGTTTAAAGTCCAAAAAGACACTAATAGTTGCAGCATCTTACAAGGCTATACCGTAAAGAAAATAGCACCCATAAGAAATGTTAATCTGTTTTTACGTAGCATCTCATCTGAAAACTTTTTTTGAATTTTTTTTCTTCTTAGAAAGGTGCACATTTTATTGAGCTGGGGAATTGGAAAATGAAAAAGATGACAAAGCAATTGCCACCATGTGAACTATATTTGAAATTGAAGGTTTTTTAATTAGTTATTTCTGAGACTTCAGCTGGTAGGGGCTGTCGTCCCGAAAGATAATTCCATTGTAATTCCAATGATATTGGCGCTCTGAGCTCTCTTAGAGAATTAAAGGAGGATGGAAACTAATAGTCAGACATCTTTTCTTTTAGAAGAACCTATAGGAAGGGAAATTGACAAAACTGCAAGGAGAGCCATATCTTCACTTTCAGTGAGGAAGAGGAAATGCAGCCTGCATAACCCAACTGGGAAGATGTTGGGACCTTCCATTTTGATTATAGGGAATCCCTCTTCTACCGCATCAGATATCCTGAGGAAATCTTTCAGCCTTTTCCCCTCCTGGGGTTGCACATTACAGCCATCTTTGTGGACTAGGAGGTGTGGAGGAAGTTGAAGCTGTGAAGGGAAATTAAAGCTGCTTCTAACATTAAAATCCATGTGGACTTTCCTAGTATAATTATGCCAGGTCCACAGAAGATCATGCCACAGAAAGCAGCGGTTTCCCAACTCCTGCTCTGTGTTCTGCTGAGCCCCAACAACATAGAAGTGCTGTGGTGAAGGGGTGTCCCTGAGCCCCCCCAGGGAGTGATGGAAGAACAAAGTGGAGCTCCTGTTGACTCAGGCCTCCTACTTACCTTTACCTTCCCCTGATGTACCTGCTTTGATTCCCCTGAAGCCAAATTATTGCTATTTTGGGATCATCTGGCCCCAGTGTAATGGACTGGCTTGTGTACAACCAGAGAGAGGCCTGATTCTGATTTAATTTATACAAGTCTTACACTGGTCAAATCCCGCAAACTTTAATAATGGTTCTCTGCATTTACACCGGTATAAATGTGAGTAGAATTTGGCCTCTGATATTTAAAATACTTTTCACTGTTTCTTCGTGGTGACACATTCTTTTCACTTTTTGAACTTCCAAATTCTTAGGCTGAGCAAAATTAGCAGTGCTTTCTTTTTACTAGTTCATGTTCTTATAACGAATTTTTCAGTTGATCTGTTCTTATTTCTAGCCTGCAAATCCAGGACAACCCCCGTCACCACTGCTCAAACACTGTGCCTCAGTTCTTGAAACTGTGGTAAAAACTGTACCAAGTCTTCTACATGCTGTCTTTTTAATTGCAAAGGTGAAATACTTATCAGGTAATATGTGTGTGTGGCTGCAAAAATACAAATATTTTTGTATTAAATAAATATTTTTCTTCCATTCTAAAGTACTGTATAACAACAAAAATATTATTTGATTTCTTATATTCTGTTCTTTAACAACACAGTACTAGAATTATTTCTTTCCTCTGGCTTTATTACCTGATTGTTCGCTTAAAATGCACTTCTGAAAAAATAGAAATGTAGCATTGAAAGACTTCACCTTACGGAAAAATCAAACAGGACTAGAGAGTGGATGGTTCAGGGACTGGGATAATGGAGCAATTGCTCTGTCTGCTGTGTTTTTTGGTTGGTTTTGTCTCCAACTCACAATGACACTGATCAGAAGTATTTAGTAGCTGCTATCTGAGGTCATTAGCAGCCTGTTAAATAAATATTTGTATATCTTAAAAACAAGCTGTGAGGCCTTTATATGTAAAATATAGAGAGGCTAATGGCTTGTCTACACTTGAAATGCTACAGCACTCCTCCTTCTCAAGAGGCAATGTCTACATTGGGAGTTAGGTTGGCTTAACTGCATTGGTCAGTGGTGTGAATTTTTCAGTGTAGACCAGGCCTGAGTAAGAGGCACTTATCTTCAATACTGGGCTCTGATTTTTTTTTTCCTCTCATTTTTTGCTATTTTTGTTTAAATCATTAGGTGATATTGAGGCATCCCACAGTGTCCTACAGCATTGTCTGGAACAGAATCCTTCTTATCCAGATGCTCATTTACTTATGGCTCAGGTTCATTTGTCCCAAAACAATTTTAAACTCTGTTCTCAGTCCCTGGAACTTTGTCTGAGCTACAATTTTGAGGTGAGTTTGATCAGAGGAATTAAACTGTTTTATTCAGTCAGTTTTGTAAGACTTCTGCTATAGCGTGCATAGCAAAATGCATGATTTTAGTACTTTTCACTACAAGCTTGGCATCCAAACACGTTTGTCAGATGAATAATTTTAATTGCAAGACAAATTGGGAGTGTGAAGTCAGGACTCCAAATTTGCCTATTAATTTGCCCCAAGGTATCAGAATTTTCTTGTGGGGTATAGAAAAAACAAACATTAGCTTTTTTCTTTTCTGATCTCTCTCTATAGAGAGAGAACAGTTAACAGAAATAAGTATTACAGTGTATAAGGACATACTATATAGACAGGATTTGTAGTCCCAGAGACAACTTGCAACAAAGTTGTGAAAGGTTTGCATAAAAGAATATAAGAAGAGTGGTCCAAAGTCATGCTGCCTTTCAAGAAACCTGGGAACATTGTTACTGTCAGTATCTCCTTGTTCCCTGGTCAGCAAAGCCAGTACACTTAAGCAGTGGTGGTTCTGAAATGGCTTTCCCCGCTCTCATCTATTGTGGCTGCTTCAGGACTTGGTACTGCGAGGTACTGAGAACTCTGGTCCATTGAAGTCACTGGGACTACTTAGAGTTAAGTGCTTCGCTGAGGCGGGCCAGCATGCTCAGCAGTTATGCATGGTTGAATTCTGAGTGAATATCCTGATAGGGCTTTGCTGGAAGGTAGATGATGTGAGACAAGCTGGTCTTTATTTCCTTTCTAAAATATTCCTCTGCCCACCTTCTGTTTTCCAAACATTGGCATAGAGAAACTGAATGAAAATAATACCTACTGATGTGCCTGAAATTTCGTATAGAGCCATACTTACTCTTTCCATTTGTTCCCCTTAATATCAAAACAGACCTATTCAAGCAGGTAGAGTGGATGAATGCCTCAATGGGTTTGTGTGTATAAGTTAATTGCCAAATTATGTACATCTTCCACTCTTTTTTGAAACTACTGCACCAGCTTACTGAAGCATATGTGGTCTTGTCTATGGTTTAGGAGAGGAGACACTCAAAAAACCCCTGTAACAAGCAGATTCGTTTTAAGTAATGGTCTAGTGCATGCCTTTTCATCTCTAGATCAGGGTTCTGACTTATGAGATTCTTTCCTTTGTATGGTATGTGGATTTTTAATAATAAAAAAAAAATTGTTTTGCATATTCTTTGAAGACAACTTTACTAATAGACGTAATACTACATTTGCTAGACACAAGTATAACATGGATTAATAGTAAGGCTGTGTGTCTGTCACAGAGATCACAGATTCCGTGACTTTGTGTGACCTCCATGACTTCTGCAGCAGCTGGTGTGGCTGGCTGGGCCAGCAGCAGGAACGGTTTGGGTTTGGGAGGGGCTTAGGGCTGGGGCAAGAGGTTGGGGGTGGCATTTACCTCGGGAGGGGGGGGGCGGGTTCCCATGCTCCCACCAGCATGTCCCAGCAGCTTCTAGGCAGAGGGGCGAGGGGGCTCCACACACTGCCTGTGCCCACAGGCACCTCGCCCCTGCAGCTCCCATTGGCCAGTGGGAGCTGCAGAGCTTGTCGCCAGAGCAGTGTGTGGATCCCCCCGGCTGCCCCTCACTCTAGGAGCTGCAGGTATAGGCCGGGTAGGGAGCCTGCCAGTCCTGCCAGCCCAGCACGGGTCCTGAGCTGTGTGCCGCCCCCCCTTTCCCCAGCACCAGTGGGGGACTCGTGCCACCCTCCCCCAGCACCCAAAACCCCCCCCCCCCCCCAGACTACACCCCCCCCCCCGAGCTCCCGCAGCCCCCTGGCCCAAGTTTTAGTTAGGAGTATATAGTAAAAGACACGGGCAGGTCGTGGGCCGTGAATTTTTGTTTACTGCCTGTGACCTGTCCATGACTTTTACTAAAAATACCTGTGACTAAAATGTAGCCTTAATTATTAGCATTTATTATCCCTTTCTCTAAATATATCTTAGATAAATAACAAATATTAAATTATTCCTCAGGATGCTTGATTTTTTTTTAAACAGCAAAGCAGAATATAGAAACTGATTAATAACTTATTATATTTCAGGTGAGAGAACATCCTTTGTATCACTTAATTAAAGCCCAGACCCAAAAGAAGATGGGAGAAATATCAGAAGCTATTAAGACCTTGCAGATGGCAATGAATTTACCTGGAATGAGAGGAGCTGTGTCTTTCTCAAAATCAAAAGCAAAAAGAAATGAAATTGATGCAAGTAATCGTGTGTCTATCTTTCTGGAATTGGTAGAAGCTCATTGTCTGAATGGAGAACAGGTATGACAATGAGCAGTTTAATAAAATGCAGTATATTTGAGGCGGAATGCAAACCTCAGTTGTTCCATTAACAAAGGCATCTATCCCTGAGCTAGTCCATGACAAACCCCTACAGTACTTTACAGGCAGTCTTGACTTTAGGAGACTTAACAATTCTGCAGACATAGAAATATCTGAATTTCAAAGTTTTTTGGAGTTTGGTTCTCAGGCTCTTCTGAGACACATACAAGTTCTTTGCCATTCTTGGAGTGGAGATACACTGCTCTGAGCCTGCAGACTGGATGAAACACTTGCCCATCTCTCCTTTAATTGTGAGGTGTTAACTTCAAAGCCTATCTGTGATCACTTAAATGCCATGATCAACCATTGTGCGGTTCATAGTTGTATGAGACTGTCATGGAATCACAGGGTCAGTGCTTTCTTGGCTCTCTATGGTCCCTGGGAGGAACCCCCTTCAGTGTAACAGCCCTCCTTGGGAGTCTCAGTCTCAGGGGTTAAGCACTAGACTCCACCACCTCCTGGAACCGCACCTCTAAGCCTTCAGCATGCCTGTCTTTCTCCATGAGCTCCCCTCAGTGAGTCCAATAGCTGTGGGTCTACTGGGGGGCCTCCGCACCCAGAGGGAGCAATGCAACCCCAATCTCTAGACTGCAGTGATTCTCAGCCAGTGTAAAAACAGAAGGGTTTATTGTATGTCTGGAACACAGCACAGAAGTTTCTCAGGGGCCTTGATCATAGAAAGTCTCAGCACTGTCCAGCATCCAGGTCTCTTAGTCTCAGTCCAGAAGTGCCACTCCTCCGTTTAGCGAGGTTGAGACTCACCGCTGCAGCGCCTCCTGCTGTTCATCTGTGAATTGCTCTTTTCCAGCATACGGCGCGTCCTCTGCAGGCCAGTGTCTCGCCTGCCACTGGCCCCATGTCCCTCCTGGACCCCGGTGCCCTTTACCTTGGGGTTCTGCCCCAGAAGGACCGCACGCTCTGGGTCTCCCCTCCGAGGGGAACCCCCAATCCTCTCACCCACCTTACCTCAGTGGCTACTGCCAGTCATCCTCTAGCCCTCGCTCACCGGGGCAACTGCAGTCTGTAAAGGCCACTTACCATGGGCAAGGGGGTTGGACCAGCTGCCTCTGTCTAACCCCGGGCTGCATCTCTTCAACCCCAGTACCTGCTTTGGCCTTTCCCAAGGCCTGCAGCCTGGGGAGTTGCCAGGCTGGAACTCCCCGGCTCCTCTTGCCTTTACCCAGCACTGCTCTATTCCCAGTACCCTGAGCTCCTAAGCAGCCGGATCCTTCTCTCTCCACAGCTAGAGAGAGACTGACTCAGCTCCTGGCTCACAGCCCTTTTTATAGGGCCAGCTGTGGCCTGATTGGGGCGTGGCCTCAGCTGTGGCTGCTTCCCCAATCAGCCTAGCTTGGCTGCTTTTATTCCTTTCCTCCAGGAGTGGGGCAGCTGCCCTACTACAGGCCTAATCTATCTTATCTCCAAGGCTCCTCCTCCATCCTTTTTCTTCTTTCCCAGGCAAACAGATTACCTGGTGTCTCCAGCCCTTGGTTCTCCTGCTCGCCAAATTCGGCTGGCTCCCAAGCTGGGGAGGGCTTTCAGGCCATCAGTTGCTAGGTTACAAAGTGTCCAGGCTGTCTGGGTGCAGGGTGCTAGGTGGAGTCACACCTGGTCCTCTTCACCCTTTCCCACCTCCTCATTAAACATGCAGCACATAGGGGAAACTGAGGCACCCACAACCTTGATACAGAACATTAAAAAAATTCTCCGCTTTGTCACAGAAACATTTAGGTTAATGTATTTACTATCCAGTGTAGCTGGATCTATCTCCATCCTGGAATTACATTTGATTGAAAGTGTATTTTATAATAGTACATACTGTGGTATATTCTTATGCACACAACTGCAATGTTTGCTACTGTCTTTCTGCTACTTGTTCACTTTGTCTAGCTTTCAGCTAATCAAGAGTACAATCCTCTTTTTCCTTTTTAAACATTTTAAAGTATATTGCAAGTGTGTTGTTTTTGTCCTTGGTGGTCATCCATTTATTTGCAATATAGGCTGCCTCGGATACGTTAACTTGAGATCAAGAGAAAAAATAATTGTGTTTTACAGCATGAAGCTGCTAAAGTACTGCAAGATGCCATCAATGAATTTACTGGCACCCCTGAAGAACTACGAGTTGTGATTGCTAATGCAGACCTGGCTCTTGCACAAGGAGATATTGAACAAGCCTTAACTATGCTCAGAAATATTACATCTGAACAGCCTTACTTTGTACAAGCCAAAGAAAAAATGGCAGACATTTATCTTCAATACAGAAAAGAGAAAAAATTATATGCAAGCTGCTATAGGTAAAAAAAAAAAAAAAAAGCAAGCCCCAAAACCTCTGGTATATACCATAAACTTTCTGTGTGTGAAATATTGATATTCTCTGCAGCCCTCATTTCCCTCCCCCAAAAGAAGTCAAATTATTAAATTTATCTTGGTAGTATAATCCATTAAAGTAGCAATGCAAAGCACCATTTACCTAAGAATTTCAGAATAAAAAATAGCTGAATGAATGGTTGATATATCAGCAATAATTTTTTAAAATAGACTCAGGAATTTTGAAAGGCGAAATGTGCATAGTTCTGAGGATTAAGGAAAGTGTATAGTTCTCAAAATAATTTAAATCTGCAAAATAAAGCTATTTTAATATTAAAACTCCTGCAATATTACATAGTAATAACTTTTGCCACATCATTCATACATAGACACCTAGAAAAAGAGCAGATACTAAAAGGGCTTTTGAAAATGAATAGTAAATGATTTGTACTCTGTTTCAGTTTTTGACTAAAAGCTCCAGATAGCAAGGAACATTAGCGTATGCATTTGTTTTGTTTTTAATTTTTTTTGAGCCTTCCTGAACTCAACAGTTTGATTTCCCGTCTTCTGTGATAATCCAGCAATCATTGTATTGTTACATCACACCTGCCATAAGCAGGTTGTTGGCTTATGGAATGTCAGGTAAATCTCTCTGGTTTTTTGGTTTTAAACATTGTACAAAGTTGTGAAGGTCTAAATTCTGGTATCCTGAGGTTGAGCATATACATTCAGTAAATAGCACTGTGGTGCTAAGGGCAAAACTATACTTATTCTGGGCACTTCAGGCTCTCTCCTTTTCCAACAAAGTCCTCTCCCAACCTCTCTGGCCCCCTGTATGATGCTAAAGAAGCCTTCCCCATCAAGCAGAAAATCTTGTCCCTACTTTGCCTGCTGATGCTAACCTGGTGGCTACATATTCAGCTGTAGGCCAGAAGGTCCCCATCTGCAGGTTTCTGGGCTGAGGAAAAGGGGAAATGACTCTTGGAGAGAGGTCTCACTGGAGGGAGGAATGGCCCCTGGCACAAGTGTGCCTACTTTAATACAAAGCTTTAATTTCAACTAGAATATCCAGATATGTGATTTTCACCATATGAACTTTCAAGGACGCTGAATGGATGCAAGCTATTTTTTTAAGTGAAGATACTTAATTCAGGATAACCTTTGCAGATTAGAATCTTTTTGAAAAGTTAAGACTCTCTCACAGTATTAAGCAACAGAGGGTCCTGTGGCACCTTTGAGACTAACAGAAGTATTGGGAGCATAAGCTTTCGTGGGTAAGAACCTCACTTCTTCAGATGCAAGTCATCTGAAGAAGTGAGGTTCTTACCCACGAAAGCTTATGCTCCCAATACTTCTGTTAGTCTCAAAGGTGCCAC